>NW_028251446.1:0-32883 GCF_964263255.1 Lissotriton vulgaris
TGTCAACATTCTAAACAGTCCGGAGCGGCCGCCATCTTGTCTCTCGGTAGGATCGAGAGACAAGAGGAGGCCAAAACAAAGGGGGAAATTACCATAAGGGGGCATAGTAGATCCTCGTTGACCCCCTAGGTTTTATGTGGAGGTTTTAAAAGGGCCTAGGAGGGTCCAAAAAAAAAAAATTTTTTTTTGCGTGGTAAGCGCCAAGTTCGCGAACCGGATAGCTTTCTGGGCAGCGAACTTTATGGATAAAAGAATGAAAGACTTTTCTAATACTGTATGTTAATTGTTTGTTGTTTTTCTTGTTTTTTTTTGTTTTCTTTATTTATTTATTTTTTTTATTATGATTGTGTTTCATACTTTATTAAATTTTCTAACATTTCATTGTCAGAAATGTCATAATTTATTATAGGGTGTAATTGTTTTTCATTTTGAAGCAAGTTGTCTACTGCTTCAACACATTGTAGAAGTTCGTGGTCTCTACTGTCATCCATAAAGTCATCAAGTTTGTCTTGGCTGCTCTCCTTCAGTTCAATCGAAAATGAAACTTGCTGCTCGCCTTCCATTTTGCCTGAAATTTGGATTAAAAAATATATATTAGTAGAGATAGGGCACTGTTGGGATTAATTTTAGATAGGCAGTTTTTATCAGTGAATTTATCTTTTGGCAGTGTATAGTATGAGAGTGGAAATAGGACTAAAAAAAAGTGTATGTGATTTAACCAAGACACTACTACTACAGAGGGATAGTGTATATGTAGCAGAAAAAGTCTACTATATTAAGTCATAGTGCACAATATATTAAATTATAACTTACCTTCACAAAGAAGTTGAAGTTTTTTGAAGCTTTTGAAATAGGAGGTACAACAAGAAGTAGTAGTCAAAATGGCTGTGTTTCCTTCTCTCCCTTTATATATATACAGGTATATAACCAATCAAATGTCAGGTAATAAAAGTAGAAAATGAAAGTAACATTTTCATTGGTTGTCAATTCCAACAATTCAGATGTGTTTTGTGAAGTAATTTACCTCACGGTACTTGGAGAGGTCTACAGGCTAAATGGCTAAATGGAATTTCAATGAAATTTGTGAGAATGGAAGGGATTGTTATGTAGTATGAGCTAATCTATATTTGGTGAGAGTGTTTCTAGTCGTTATTCTGTAAATTACTTTCCCGCCTTTTTTTAGGACCGCTTTCCGGGAAGCTGCCCGGTTAGCGAACCTTAAGCGTCACGGGAGTCCACCATTTTGTGTTTCGTTCGCATTAAGATACAAGATGGAGGGCAAATAATGTTTAGAATGGGTAGAAGGGGTCATGGTAGACTTATCTTGACCCCCTAGGTTTTCTGAGCGTGGCTGAGGAGGCTTATATGTGCGGAAAAAAATTTTTTTTTAAAAAAATTCCGCGAGGTTAGCTTTCGGTTAGCGAACCGGGTAGCGCTCCGGGGAGCGAATTTTGTGGAAAATTAGTGAAAAAAGTTAGAGAAAAATAATAATTGTGAGTGATCAGATGTAGGGTAGCTCTGAGAAGAGCTTTTGGGTTTATGGTACATTTAGGTACTTATAAGTAGGTACCAATGCAGAGTCTTAAATTCAGAATGAAAATTCTGTTGCCCTCATCTGAGAAGTGAACTCCATCTCCTCTGTAGATATCTTGCATGTAGTAACGCAAGTTATTGTTGTACAGAGAGCCCATTCCATGGTCTCTCATGTAAGCTGAAACAGATTTGTTTACATGCTTCCTCGCTTTCTCAATTTGTGGACAAAATTGGTTGGACCACCTCCATTTCTGTCTTTGGCATATATTGGAATATACCAAGGCAGTTTGAGGAAAAAGTGCCATTAATTGCTCCAAGGTGTCCTTTAAAAGCATTTCCAGACCTACCCCTGTCAAAGTGCCCAAATCATTACCTCCACAGTGCACTATTAACAGGTCAGGTTTTGGCAAATGCATAAAGGTTTTCACCAATGGTATCAATTGGTGACATTTTAATCCTCTTTGGCCCAACCACTTAATTTCCACATCTTGTAAATTGAGGTTGTGTAAATTTCTGCTCTCAGCATACCTTTGAGCCCAGTGGATGTAACTATGTCCAACAATCCAGACGTTAAACATGGTGGAAGAAGGTTGTTCTGCAGTCAGATGAAGTGTGGTAATGAAAGGGCAGTTGAAACAGTAGGAGTTTCTAAAGAAAAAAAACTGTGGATTTACAATGCTAATGATTCATTAGCAGTGATTGGTGCATTTCCATTTCTGAAAACAGAAAGTTAGGGTGCATGGATGTGTTCTTTGAAAGATGTAATTTGAATGGTCAAGGAAGAAACATTTAATGAAAGATTGCACTGGATACGCAGGTGCACTGAGAGTTCAGAGTTCAATTGAAACATTGTTGTGTGAATTTGCAAACATGAGAGGTCTTCCAGGAGGTGGTTGCTATGGAAACAAGGCAGACAGGGCAGAGGGGGGAAGGGTTTTGATTTGAAAAAAGTGAGGGAAGAGGTATGATTGGCTAATATGAGAGATATGTGAAAAGAATATCTGTATTTCTGTGCTTTCAATAGCTGCAGCCTTTGGAGTGCATCCTTTTTCTTCTGCTGAAGACAATTTGGTGTATTTCTGAGACTGTTTTCAAAACTCAAAAAATATTTGCTAAGGTGAGAAAAGATTTATTTAATTTAGATAGAGAATAGTATGATTTAAGGAGAAAATGATGAAGAAAGCTGTGTTTTAAAATGTGGTTTTGTCTCTAGTGATATACTAATAGAATTAGTTTCAAAGAGAAATTATAATTGCATATTTGGTGTAACATTCTGGCATGCAGTTACACAAGATATTGTAATACATGGAGGCCATTTCATGGTCTGTTATGTAAGCTGAAACAGATATGTTGCTTTTAAAAACGATTTAAGAAATCAATTACATTTCTAGATATGTACTGCTAGAGCTTCATAGGTTGTTTTGGGCCATATTTATAAGGTATTTGAGTGTCTAAGATGTTGTGTTCGCCTTTTAAAATGTAAAGTGTTCCTCATGGGACAAGTGTCTTGTAAATACGCTCCCACTTGTGCTTGGCAAATTTAGATTTTGATTATGGGAGTTACCTAGCCATGTTAATAGTGTCCCAAAAATGGTGCTAGGGCATTCCAGAAAACACTTTCATGTGTCTCAAGGACATTTTTAGTCATTTCTTCATGAATGCAGGTATACAATTGATTTATATGCTGTGTTTAAAAACGAATTTTGAAATGAATTAAATTTCAGGATATGTACTGTTAGAGCTTCATAGGTTGTTTGGGGTCATATTTAGAAGGCATTTTAGTGTCTTTGAAGTTATTTTCCTTTTTAAATGGAAAGCGTTCCTCATGGGGCCCTGAGCAGTTCTTAGCCATGTTATTTAATAGGAAGTGGATAACATGGCTAAGAGCATTTGCTGGGAAATGCATGAATATCGCTGATTTTTCTGCTATATTCATGCATTGTGGCCGTTTTTTTTCACATTGCTTCATAGGTTGTTTGGGTTCATATTTAGAAGGCATTTTAGTGTCTTTGATGTTATTTTTCCTTTTTAAATGGAAAGCGTTCCTCATGGGGCCCTGAGCAGTTCTTAGCCATGTTATTTAATAGGAAGTGGATCACATGGCTAAGAGCATTTGCTGGAAAATGCATGAATATCGCTGATTTTTCTGCTATATTCATGCATTGTGGCCGTTTTTTTCACATTGCTTCATAGGTTGTTTGGGTTCATATTTAGAAGGTATTTTAGTGTCTTTGATGTTATTTTTCCCTTTTTAAATGGAAAGCGTTCCTCATGGGGCCCTGAGCAGTTCTTAGCCATGTTATTTAATTGGAAGTGGATAACATGGCTAAGAGCATTTGCTGGAAAATGCATGAATATCGCTGATTTTTCTGCTATATTCATGCATTGCGGCAGTTTTTTTTCACATTGCTTCATAGGTTGTTTGGGTTCATATTTAGAAGGCATTTTAGTGTCTTTGATGTTATTTTTCCCTTTTTAAATGGAAAGCGTTCCTCATGGTGCCCTGAGCAGTTCTTAGCCATGTTATTTAATAGGAAGTGGATAACATGGCTAAGAGCATTTGTTGGAAAATGCATGAATATCGCTGATTTTTCTGCGTTATTCATGCATTGCAGGCCTTTTTTTATCACATTTGCAAGCATTTCTTAGCCATGTTATCCAATGGGAGGTGGATAACATGGCTAAGAGCATTTGCTTCAAAGGTTGTTTGGGGTTATATACCATTTTTGGGAAATTATTAACATGCCTATCTAACTCCCATAATCAAAATCTAAATTTGCCAACCGCAGGTGGGAGCGTATTTACAATAAATTTGCACCATGAAGAATGTAAAATAGCATACTAGATACTCAAATAACTTATAAATATGATCCAAAACATCTTATGAAGCACTAGTAGTGCATATTTCCAGAAATGTATTGGTTTTCATTTAATGATTTACTTCATTGGTAGGCCTTCACATGTTTTTTTACCTTGGTTTTTTTTCAGTGAAAATCTTATCTGCAACCATGTGTTGGCCTCACCTCAAATAAACAAAACAGGTGATGGACTGAATGTGGATCAATGACACACATTCACCCCAGTCCAAAGATCTGGGCCTAAACAAACCTTTAGATAGGCTACATCTTATCGTCATCCTGAATTAATGATTTAAAATATTAGGGAGTGATTTATGAGTGTTGTATGCCTGTTTTGTACCATTGAGTGTCATTTTTGTGATGCAGTGCTGGTGGAAAATATTTGCTATGTTAAATAATTAGTACAGCATTAAGTTTTAGATGACTGTTATTTATTTACTGTTTGGTAATAGTGGTTAATAACATTTTATATTATATTTTTTCACAGATTCAACTGCAGATTCTTTCATAGTTTGGAAAATGCCTTCCAGAAGTCGAATACGAAAGGCTAGAAAACGTCAAAGACAGCAGGATGATGTTTTATTGCAGCAGTCCTCTTCCCCAAATACTTGTCAAAACACCAAGAAAGGTCCGGGTAAGAGCACGAAATCATTCTTAAGAAATATTTGTAGTAAAAAAAATTTTGCTCAAAAAAATGTGTCTCTTAACAAAAAGAGAAGTAATTTAAATGGAAAGGAGAGACCCATCACAAATGTTACTGGTAGAGGAAGAGATAACTCTGTGCATGATAGTAGAAGGAAACAACAGTTTAGGGACATTCGACAACGAATGTTCCGTAATAGGATATTAGTTAATTTATTGAAAAATATTAAAAAGAAAGGCCAACAGAAAGCGGCATTTTATAGGAAGAAGAAAAATGTAGAGAAAATTATTGATCATGCTTTTGAAATCAAGCGAAAGTTGTTTATTTTGGTAATCAATAGAATTAGGAAACTAAGCAAGGTAATTTCTGATTTCAAAACAAAAAGTAGATGGAAGAGAGTAGTAAATCGTACTAACTTTTGTGAAGTTTTTTCTGGAGAATGGATGCATAGTTCAAGTTCTGAGATTTTTTAATGAGGAGACTTATTTTCAGGATAATGATTTGGTGCATGCAGTTGACATCAGTGGTCGAGCTTATGAAGTGAAGGATGGTTGTCCAGTTGAAAAAGAACTACTTGTGACAACAGAGACAGAAGAGGCGCTAAGTGATGAGGTTTTAGGAAGACGTCCTAAGGGTCCTGTGTACATTTGGAAGTGTAGTTCTATTTGCAGTGTGCGACAGGTTTCCATCAATTTGCTATGTGATTTTATACGGACATTTAATAAGAAAAGTTTGAAGCAGAAAATGAAGTTGTTGCAAGATTTAGATCCTTGCAGAGTGAGACAAATGACAGGTTTGCGTGGTCATTCACTGGCTTGTCTTTCCAGGAGAGTATGCCAGAGTGTTTTTCATCATTTCAGGATGCTAGCAGTGCATCATAATAAAGTGAGAAAATTAGTGAGAATGTTGTATTATGCTAAGAGTCCAGCAATTATGCTTAAACAGTTATGTGCTGCTCTTTTGCATGGTTCTGAAATAGATGTGAAGAATCTTTGTGAAGAAATTGAGTTTTGTTACTTTGGTAGTAAAGATGAGAATGTTCAAATTGACCCTGAAGTAGAGGGTAATGTGGAAGATAATGTACAGGTTTCCAGTACAGATAATTTTCAGAAGGAAATTGCCACGTTTCAGATGAAATCAAGTGAGAGGCCTAATTTCACTTGTGTATGTTGTCGACGCACTTATTATAAGAATCAGACTAAGGTAGTGGATTTATATGCAAAAAGTGAAAGGGAAAATAATAGTGAATGGAAGGATTTAGCCACATACTTGATGGTAGAAAATTATTTTGATTTGGGATCGGATCAACGTGTGTGTACTTATTGTTGTAATAAATTAAACCAAAACCAGATGCCTGCTAGGGCAGTTCATAATAATCTGGAATTGGTTGAGATTCCTTCTGAATTGAAGGATTTAAATACTTATGAATCTATTTTGATTCAAAGTATCCATCCCTTTCAGGCTATTGTAAGAATGGAGCCAAAGACAGGGAAATTGCCTCCAGCAGATTTACAGAGAGGATTAAAGGGAAGAGTTGTTTATTTGCCTCTAGATTTGAACAAAAACATTAACACAATTGGAATAGAAAAAGTGGAAGAGGAACCTCTGGTTATCTTGGTTAATGGGGTTCCGACAAAGAATAAGAAAATATGGCAAGATTTAGTGGATGTTAGGAAAGTCAAAAAGGCAACAGTGTATTTGAAGAAAAATAATAAGTACTATAAGAATGTATATGTTGCAGAAGAGGAAGTAAGTGATGAAGAGGATAGCGATTTGTGTGCTGGCCAAATTGAGAAAGTAGAGGCCTCTAAAAGTGAAGAAATATATGAACATTATAGTGTTCATCCTTTGCATTCCAAGGAAGTGATGGGGAATGCTATTGAGTTGTTTCAAATGAAACAAGCCAAAGGGAGTCCCATTAGTGTTTGGGAGGAAAGTTTGGAAGCTCGGTGTTTCCCACAGCTATTTCCCACAGGTCAAGGAGGAAGATATGATGAGCGACCTCGTGAAATTCCTGCGTCTGAATACCGGACTTTACGATTGTATGCAGAAGATCCTAGGTTTCGGCAATGCATTCCCTATTTGTTTCATCTCCTGTTTGAAAGCGATCTGTCTGGACTGTCATATGCAGTGAACCACATCTTAAAAAGTGGTATACAGATGCGAAACATCTCGGCAAGTGACTTTATGCATAAAGTCAATGTCCAAGACAGTATTTTGGATTCTCACTTAATTAATCTCATGGCGTGTCAGCGTGGTACTAATGAGTACTGGTACCGTCGTCATGGTGACTTAAAATGTATGCTGAGGAACTTAGGAACTCCGACATGGTTCCTCACTCTGAGCTGTGCCGAGTATGGCTGGGATGACTTACTTGAATTTCTACGAGAGGCAAATGGAAATATTGAAAACATTGAATTCAAGACACCTGGAGAACTGTGTTCTTTGGATCCTGTGAATGTATGCAGGTACTTCAATCATAGATTTGAAGCTATGATGTCTTTCATCACAAATAAAAAGAATCCACCTCTTGGAGAGGTGTTGGATTTCTTCTGGAGAAAGGAGTACCAAGCAAGAGGTGCCCCTCATATACATATGTTGCTGTGGATCAAGGATGCACCTAAATTTGGAACAGATCCGGATGACTTAGTGATGAATTTCATCGAACAGTATTCTACGTGTGCTGTTCCAAACGCAACGGAGAAGAAAAGTCTAAGAGAACAAGTTCTACGTTTCCAAAGCCATCGTTGTGGAAAGTACTGTCGTCGTAAATTCAGAAACAAGGACAAGTTCTACACCAAATGTCGTTTCAACTTTCCACGACCGGTGATTTCTAAAGGAAGAGTGAACAGTTTGATGTCTTCGCTGCGACATAATGTGACGAGGAAATCACCCAAGAATACATACAATTTGAAAAGGAACGAAGAGTCCAAGTACATCAATGACTACAACCCAGTGATTTTGTCCATGTGGAATGCCAACATGGATATACAGTTTGTGGCTGACAACTGTATGGCTGTGGCTCGGTATGTGACATCTTACATCACCAAAAAAGAAAAGACCGAACTGAAGGATATGTGGGAGGACATTTCCCATGAAAAGAGCCTCAGCAAGAAGTTGTACAGTTTCAGTCTGAAGATGTTGTCGCATCGAGAAATCGGAGCTTACGAATGTTCTGATCGATTGTCTTCAGCAAGTCTCTATGCCAAATCCAGGAGTCTCGTTTGGGCGAGTCTTGGTCTTGCTGCAACGCGAAATCGAGTTCTAAAACCTGTTCGGGAAATTGAGTATTTGGCAGAAAAGGAACCAAACAGTACCGACATTTTGAAGACCAACATGTTGGATACATATTATCCAAATCGAAGCAGTCACCTTGAGAATATTTGTCTATATGAGGTTCTCCAAAATTATATATTCAAGAGGAACATCAAAGAAGATATTGAGAAAGGAGTGTATGCTGTAATTGGAAGTGAGGGATGCCTGGTCAAGCAAAGAAAATGCCAATTAGTAAACCATCGAAAATTAAGTGGCGAATCTCCAGAAAAAAAGGAGTTTTTCTATTTAGCACTTTTGCAACTTTTCAAGCCTTGGCGTGCAGAAGAGGAACTGCTTGGAGATTTCCTCTGTTACGAAGACTCTTTCAATGCAGCCAAGGAGTCCATAGAATGTCCTGCTTTTTCTAAATATCAAGAAATGCTAACTTTGGAAATTGAGCAGGAAGCAACGATTGCAGCCGAGATTGCCAGAGACAGTTCTCAGGACAGTCAGAGTTCTGTTTCATTGAGTCAAGATCCACTTGGAGGACCTATTATCGAAAATGAAGCTGCCACTGCTATGAATGAAGTAGAAAGAGCCATGGCACATGCTCAGGAGGATTCAGTTAACTTACAAGACTTGGAAAAACAACTCAACGTTGAGCAGAGGAAAATATATGATGAAGTTACCAAGGAAATTGAGCACGGATTAAGTCATGAGAAGAAAGAGTGCTCGTGTACGTCGTTGAAGCCTGTCCGACTGTACGTGAGTGGAGAAGCGGGAACTGGAAAAAGTTTCCTCATTAAAGCAATCTCTTGTTATTTGCAGGAAAGGACTGAGTCATCGCTGTCTTGTGTTGTCACCGCTCCTACTGGACTGGCAGCACATAATATTAAAGGTATTACTTTGCATCGTCTATTGATGCTGCCGGTGGAGCATGACAACAAATTACAATACAACAAGTTATCTGGAGATGCTTGCTGTGAAGTTTCAAGAGTTTTGAGGAAAATGAAACTACTTATCATTGACGAAGTAAGCATGGTTTCCAATGTCATGCTTGCCTTTGTGCATTTGAGAATGCAAGAAGTACTTAAAACTGAATATGATGTCTTATTTGGTGGGAAACACATTATTGTTTTCGGAGATCTTCTACAGCTGACACCAGTAAAAGGTCAACCTGTGTTCAAAATACTCACGCATGAAGATACCAGGAAGTGCCTAGGGAGCATTGGCAACGTCAATATATGGTTAAACTTCAATTATGCAGAACTGCATCAAAATATGCGTCAGGCAAAGGATGAAGATTACAAGAATATTCTACAAGATATTAGAATTGGAAAAGTGACCGAGCATGGGAAAGAAGCTTTAAATGCACGGTTACTGTCAAATTTGTATCCCAAACAAGATATTGTGCCTGAGAATATTTTTCAGAAAATTACTGAGAAGAAATCCGGGATATGTCTCATGCCAACTCTTGCAGAATGTGCCATCTTCAACAACAAAATGTTGAATTTAGAAAAGCAAGAGATTGTGAAACTTGAAGCTATCGACAAATTAGAGCATATGGGATCAACAATTATTTTGTCAGACAATTTGAAATCAAAATTGGATTCATTAGAGAAGACTATATCTAAAACAGCGGGTTTTGAAAAGACTTTGAATGTGTGTTTAAATTGCCGAATTATTTTGAGAAGGAATTTACATGTAGAAAGAGGTCTGGTAAATGGATCAATGGGTAATGTTGTTGATTTTGAGAAATACAGAAATAGAGATGGAATAGAATTTTTAAAAATTAAATTTGATGGCATTGAGGAAGTACAGCAAATTGGTCGTTGTTCTGCTAGGTTTTTGCTTGTTAAAGATTTATATGTTCGCCGTAAACAGTTTCCTGTTTGCTTGGCATATGCGGTGACAATCCATAAATCGCAAGGTTTAAGTGTAGACTGTGCATTGGTGAATATTGGCAGTTCTGTGTTCAAGGAGGGTATGGCATATGTGGCATTGTCACGAGTTAGAACTTTATCGGGATTGTACTTGATTGACTGTGATGTCACAAACATTTGTGCGGATCTAGATTGTGTTAAGGAATACAATAGGTTAAGAAGAGAGTATGCGCCACATTTGCCTCAATATCCTTTGTTTGAGAAACGTGTGGTAGGCCGCAAACGTAGAAATAGCAGTAATAGTAGGGAGGTTGTTGCAAAAAGACTAAAAGTCAATGAACCGAAAATTGTTAGCAGAAAGAAAGTGGATTCTGTTGAAGATGTTGTCGGTTTTCAATTTGAAAACAGTTCTGGTGTCAACTGCTATGCAAATGTAGTGGTTAATGTTCTCTTTTCACTAGAGAGTTTAAAAGAACAGATTCTGTTGAATTCTGAACAAATTTTATGCTGTTTGTTGAATTCTGTTTTCGAGAAATGTAGCAGTGATCGAACAAAAGTAGAAAGTGTGTCTGAAGTTCGTTATCTGTTAGATGAATGTTCAGGTCAAACAGACTTCTCTGAAAATAATCAGCAAGATTGTCAGGAGTTTTTAATGTATATGCTTGATATATTGCAAGTTGAGGGTGTAGATGTAGATCACCTGTTTGGGCTTTCTTATCAATGGCAGCATGACTGCGAGAACTGTATGGTATCAAGTACTACTAGTGTAGACTCAGAAAGATTTATATATTTAACTTTGCCAGACAGTAAATCAGTCTCCTTTAATAAGCTAGTAAATGCAGCGGATCACAACATGGAGTGTAGCCAATGTAAATGTGATATGATGTCAACATTATTTATACGTAGATATGGCCAGTATGTCATTTTAATGATGCAACGATGTAGGCCTGATGGAACAAAATTGTCAACTTTAATAAAAAATTTTGTGGCTTCTCAGCTGTCAATATCAGGGAGGACTTTTGTTACTGTAGCAATTATCTATCACGATGGTCCATCAACAACATCAGGACATTATACAGCTTACTTAAAGTCTGGAAACGGCTGGTCATTCTGTAATGATTCTGTTGTAACGTTCAAAAAAAAATTGCCGTTTGACCTTAAAAATTCTTACCTGGTGTTTTTAAAACCAAAATTTTAAGTAGAGGGAATGTAAGTCTGCAATGCTGTCTCGATTAAAAATTCAACTATATAAACCTAATGCAAGTAAGTCTGCTTCATAGTAAGCAGTATCAGTGTCATAGGAAAAGGAGAACATGACTGACAAAGAAGAGTAAGATATTAGTAGTCCAGGATTGTGAAAATAATCTCAAATATTTTATTTTTGAAAGTTGCGAAAATAGAAAATGTCGGGATTTGATTGGAAGAATTACAAGATTTGCGAATCGCGGCAACATGATTTGGCCTAGTGGAAACATGTGATATAATGAGAGAAGTTTTTTTTCTATGTAACATATTTCACGTATCGATGGAGGTTTTCTTTCAGAAAGTGGCGGGCTGAAAATATTTAAAGCACAACAGAGTGGATGCTGTTTATAGGAGATCCTTCGACGTCATTGAAAGTAAGTTAATTTTAAGAAGTTTTGAAATCAGATTTCTTAGGTTGTATGGGTTTTTTAAACACAGTCATTTTGATTGTGTTTTTTTTTCCCCGCTGTTACATGATGAATACCTTCAAGTCACTGATTTAAGTGAAATTTGATACATTCTGAGAACAGCAAAAATAAACCATTTAACATGTATAATTAATGTTATGCTTTTTGTCCTTATGATATACATTTAGAAATGTGTGGTACATATGGGTAAGGTGAGTTCTGTAAATATCAATTTTAATGCTTAGAGTGCTGTACTTCTGGGTAGTGTTTTTTTTTTATAAAAAAAAGAGGCCTCACCTCAAAGAAAGCTCTTGAAAGCACACATCTTATTTGCATCCTAAAACAATCATTTACAATGTTAGACACAATTTTATTATGACTTTACATCTTTTTTGCGCTGCTATTGCATCACTATTGTGAGACATTAGCAGTGCAAGAAAAACATCATGTTTCAAAATAGGCCTCAGTTCAGCAATATCAAGATACAGTTTCTTTCGAATATATATCTTTAGGATTGTGTAGGGAACGTAGAGAAGCAGAGACTTCTGTAAATGTCAAAGTTGTTGAAAAACTGTTTGTTTTTGAACCTTTTCCCTTGTCTTTTCTAATTTTTAAATACATGTTTTAATATTTTTTGAAATGTTTGTTCTTTGTTTTACAGATTGAAAGTATGAAAAAATATTTAAAAAAGGTAACAAGAATTATAAGGTAAATGTTTTCCACTCTTTTTACCCGCAATGCACTGCTGATGATGTCATTGACAGTATCTCTCATTTACTCTCTCTAGCTGTCTTTCTTTTTACATTATTCTCTGTTTACTTCCCTTATACTAACTCTTCTTTTTTTTTAAAAAAATATTTTTTTTAGTTCGCTTAAAGTTCGCGAACCGGTCAGCGAACTTGAAGCGAACCAAAAGAAATAGAGCTTGCCAGAGTGATAAACATTCTAGCAATTTTGTTTGAAAGGGGAGGTAGTTCTGAAAAGAACTGTTTTTTTTTGTTTTTGTTGTTTTATGTTTTTTTTGTAATTTTTTGAACATTTTTTGATTTTTTTGTATTTTTAGAACTGTTTTATGTTTTTTTTGTGTTTTTTAAGGAGGGGAGACAACAAAAAACAGGCTTTCAAAACGGCTCAACTGGAGCAAAAAAAAAGAAAATTACTTTTTGGGTGCATTAGGGCACTTATGATTTTCATATGCAATGTTCATGAGGTTGACACTCATGTTGCCATATGACAGCATAGCACCACAGTAAATACAAGACACCTTCATGTGCTGGAAGTTACGTTGGATGTTTGGCACAGTCTCTTGTGCCTCTCTTCCCGTCAAAGACAATGTGGATGTAGATCTTGCCACAGGAGTTGCCGTCGGATTGTCTACAAGATCCCTTAACTCAGCCCGGCTGTAGTTCAAGGGATGCCACCTGCTCATGTGACGGTGCATTGTATAGTTCCCCATACTGTACTTCTTTTCTGTGCCTCTCGACAATCTGTGGTCACAGATGAGGCAGGTGGCATATTTTGCATTCACTTTCTTGGTTCCAGGAGGGATGGTGAAAAACTGCCAGATGAAACTGGTTTTTCGTTTAGAAACCCGGGGCAACTCATCAACAAATTGTTGTCCCTCTCTCTCCTCTTCTTCTTCTTCCTCATCTTCCTCCTCTCTGTTAGTCATAATTTGACTGGGTGGTCCTCTCTTCTTATGGGGAGGTGGAGGTGGTGGTGGGGGTGCACCAGCTGCAGCAACAATGGAAGCCATTGTGGATCTTCAGATAAATGGTCTTTCTCTCACCAAGATGAAAGTCAGAGTGAGGAAATAAGGAGGGGTTTACTTGATTTGGGGAAAACAAAAGTTCTGAGCCAATGAAAAGTGTTATTTTTAGGTCACATGACCTAGTCATACATCATTTGGAAACCAAAAGTGAAATGAACCAATGAGAAGTTTGATAAACAAGTCACATGACCTGTTCCGCTTACGTTACGCGGCGCGCGCCGCGTCCCAGATCGCTTCCGGTTCGCGGTCCGGAGCACTTCCGGGAGCGCTAACGCGGCGCGTCATTAGACGCATTACGCGATAACGTGATACGTCGCGCTTCCGCGGCGCGTCACTGTTCCGCTAACGTAACGTTGACCGGTTCGCGGACTAGATCGCGGCATCAAGATGAGCTAACGGAAAGCTTCCCGGTTCGCGAACTAGAAGCGAAGAAAAAAAATATTAAAAAAAAAATTATCAATAAACATCTAAATATATTTTGGGATTTAAAGAATAATACATTTTACAGCTACAGATGTTAGCTTTTAAAAAACCAATGAAATTCACTGAAAAAACCATAGGTTATAGACCATATATAGTTAGAAATTTGCATTTAAAAAACCATTGAAATTCAATGAAAAAACCATAGGTTATAGACCATATATAGTTAGGAATTCGCATTTACAAAACCTTATTTTACTCGCATAAAACCATTGAAATTCCATATATAGTTAGTTGCGCTAACTATATATCGCGCACCCGCAATCCACTGCTGATGATGTCACATATTACATCATTCATGACATGGTCAGTGACATCACTGATGACATCACTGATTACAACATCCAGTGACTGTATGTTTCTGTAAAGTTAAAATATGTTTCACATATTGAAGAATGAGTGGATGTATAAGTGTCTGGATGAAGAATTTAGTAGGTGCATGACTGACTGTATGAGTGAGTGATTAAATGTGTCTCACTGAGTGCATGGGTTAGTGACTAAACTGTCTTAATTCGTGCATCAGTATGTTTGTTGTTGTGTAAACTGCTGCTTGTGTTGATCAGTAGCTATAAGAGTAGCCATATGGGTTATTGATTGGTTGCCCAAATATTTGAATGGGAGGCTGAGTGTGTGTGTGGGTGGCTGGGAGGTGCGTGACTCTGTGCATAGATGTGTAAGCAGTTGATTCACTAGGAGTATGAGTTCAAGAGTGCATGTGGAAACAGCTATATGAGCGGTTGACTGTGCATGGGTGTGTTGGTGAGTGAATGGATTTCTCATTGCTACATGTGCAAGTAAGTACGTATGTAAAACACAATACATGTGAGAGTTGAGATATATAAATAACTGAACATAAGAGCCAGTGAATGTGTGAGTGGCTGTATCGATCACTGTGAGCTTGTATCAGGGATTATATAAGAGAGTAAATATGTGTTATTATATGTTTGAATAAGTAAGATGTGTATAACTGTATAGTTGAGGAAATGGAGGTGTGATTGATTCTTTGCATGACTGACTAGGTGTGTGAGTAAGTCCATGGATGAGTGACAGTCTGTGAGTGTCTGTTTATACTGAGTGTATGTAAGGTTATATTAGAGTCTGAAGAGGTTCATTGTATTATCACATGAGTGATGTGATCAGTGATGACAAATGAGATGTCATCAGTGATGTCATTTGAGTTGTCATCAGTGATGTCATTTGAGATGTCATCATTGATATCATTTGAGTTGTCATCAGTGATGTCATTTGAGATGTCATCAGTGATGTCATCAGTGATGTCACTGACCATGTCATGAATGATGTAATATGTGACATCATCAGCAGTGGATTGCGGGTGCGCGATATATAGTTAGCGCAACTAACTATATATGGAATTTCAATGGTTTTATGCGAGTAAAATAAGGTTTTGTAAATGCGAATTCCTAACTATATATGGTCTATAACCTATGGTTTTTTCATTGAATATATATATATATATATATATATATATATATATCCAAACAGACAGCTGCTTCTGCTGCAACGCTGGGACCCATGGACAAGTGGCGTACACTCCGGCGAAGCAACCGGAAAATCAATATCAATCAAAGAAAATCCAATGTCGTACGCTCTCAGGAATCAAAAACACAGTCCAAGAGTGAAATAGAACCTTGTTTATTCACACAACGCGTTTCGGCGACTTGCCTTGATCACGTGTGACAACGAATGTGAAAAAAGTGTGCCATTTACAATGTCGAATCATCAAAACAAAGGTAGGACTATGTACAAATAAACATTGTGCGTCAGACATATTAGAATGGTTAACTGTAGCATGTACACATACAAATAGCTGGCTTTAGGAAATCTTATAACTTGTATTCAGTTAATAAGAACATATGTGCGGCAATAACTCATAACACTACATGATCCCACGTGTCCTGGGAATACATAGTTAGAAAACTCCTGCACACTGTGCTAACCCGAAATAAGACTCTGCACAGACTAACACTACGTGTCGGCCATATTGAAGTGATCAAGTTCCCCATGGCAGCATACAGTATTACTGGCATTGATCATATTGTTGCTCGTATTGATAAGGAACTGCATATGCGTGGCAATAAAATCATCCCACACACTCCAGCACATCTTGGGTGATAATAGTATGAACCCGTGTTATTTGCGCTCCCCACGAATTAATGGAGCGGTGATACTGGTATTGACAAGTGTCCATTTGTCTACGCAACAAACATTAGTAATGAGGACTACGTGCAGAAGTATATACACCGTTGGTCCTGTAAAACAAAACATTTACGCTTGATATGAGACAATTAAGTCAAACGAACTCACAAAAGGCACATTTGATCTGGGTGCTTAGGTGGATACATCAGTAAAGGCAGGATGGAAAGATCAATAAACAATTAACCCACCAGGTTAAGCCTGCTCATGTAAAGTGCTCAGGTGCAACATGCATCTCAACAGTAGTCTGCAAGGTAGTAATACCCTGCGTATGTCCTGTATACTGAATAAAGGGGGATTCAAGGCAGAAGTTATTAATGACCAGTGTCCGTGTGGGTAGTGTATACCAGCGTAAACATCAGTATCAAGTCTGATGCTCGTAATCCAACTCAGCATAGTCCTATTGCTGACAATAACAAAAGTGCAGAACAGGTGCGAAAACGATAACTGACCGTGAAAAAGTGCCTAAAAGAAGAAGTGCAAACCGTAACAAGTGCCAGTGACAGTGGTGCCCAATTCAGGAATCCATTCATACTGGGAAGCCCTGCCTGTACACCTGTAGATCAAATACACAAAGGTGAAAAATACAATTAAAATACTGCATTAGAAGTTTTCAAGCACACAATCGAACATGTTGGAAAAAAGCAAGTAGTTAGGCAACATCAATTACAGTCCTGCGTGTAGGGCATAAATTCAGTAAGGGAGAGGAAGAGTACAATAGATGTCACGAACCATATGTATCACTACGATTCTACTCTAAGATGTATTTCTAGCTCCTCATCCCAGTTCAGGCCACACAGGTGTTTACTTTGGAAGTTAATGATATGTCTTGACTCATGTTGTCTCAAGGACAACAATCTGTCACCTCCTCTGGGTTTGACCTGAACCTGTTCAATGAGCGTGTAGCTCAACAAGTTGGCATCTGAGTAATGTTTCTCCCTGAAGTGTCGTGCCACCGGATATTTAGGATCATGGTTGGTTATGGCCCTCCGATGCTCCAATATTCTTTTTTTGGCACTGCACTTGGTACTTCCTATGTACCATAGGTGACATGGGCATTCTATAGCGTACACAACATAACTGGTGCTACAGGTCAGGAATTGGGTTATTTTTCTTTTGACTCCATTGTAGACAAGTTCATTTTTGTATACACTATTACTACAGGCTTTGCAGTGACTGCAGGGATAAAAACCTTGCAGGCCATGTTCAGTGGAGTCCTTGTATTGGGTGACGTCATTCCTAGATACCAGATCCCTGGTATTAAGATTACGTTTGTACGTTATGCTAGGACGTTCGTTGACAACATTCCCTATGATGTTGTCATGTCTCAGAATATCCCAATGTTTGGCTATGACTTTTTTAACTGTGGGCGATTGAGCGTTGAAAGTGAGTATCAACCTCGTCGTCTCATCAGTTTCTCCATGCACAGGTTCAGCCTTTTCTAGTGTTTCTTTTCTGTCTACTTTATCTGCTCTTGTGGTAGCTTGCTTGATGACCCAGTTAGGGTAGCCTCTTTCCTTGAACCTCTCTGTTATGATATCACGTTCTCTCTCAAATGCTTCCAAAGAGTTGCAGTTTCTTTTGGCCCTCAGCAGTTCTCCATAAGGTATGCTCCATTTGAGCACCTCAGGATGACTGCTGAGGGCGTGCAATACGCTGTTGCCTGCGGTGTCTTTGCGAAATAATGAGGTACAGATTATGTTATTTTTAATCTCAAGTTTCACATCTAAGTATTCCACCATAGTGTTACTGATGGTTCCTGATAACTTGATGTTGTATCTATTCATATTGAGTTTGGTCAGAAAGCTCTCAGCTTGTATTTTGCTACCCCTATAGACGATAAATAAATCGTCTATATAGCGGAGCCATACCACTACTCTGCAGAAGTCTTCTTTCAGGGTGGCACTGCCATGGATCTCCTGCTCCCAGTGTCCCATAAAAAGATTAGCGAAACTGGGAGCAAAGCAAGAACCCATGGCAGTACCATTGATCTGCCTGTAGAGGGCGCCATCAAATGAAAAAATGTTATTTTTTAGGCAGAAATCGATCATGTTCATAACCATAACATTATGATCAAAAAACCTAATCGATCTATTGCGCAGGTAGAATTCGCAAGCCTCAAGCCCTTGTTGGTGTTCTATTATGGTGTAGAGTGAGTGTACATCAAGCACCATAAATATCCAGTCTGTCTCCCACTTCAGAGTATCAATTTTACTGAGAAAGTCTTTAGTATCCCTCAGATAGCTAGGTAATGTGACCACATAGTCTCTCAGAAAGTCACTGAGTCTTGTGCTTATGAAGCTTCGGCAACAAATACAAAATGGGGAGAATGGGATGATCTTTTTTTAGGTAACAGTACTCCTCCCACGTGAGTAGCCCTTGATCTTTCCACATCACAAGTTTGTCCCAAATCTCAGTGATGCTTTTACCATATTCAGATCTTGGAATTTGCACATAAAATTTGTCATCCCCGAGTTGGCGCATTGCTTCAGCGATATAATCGCTTCTATTTAACACCACAATATTACCCCCATTGTCAGCGGGACGTATGACAATGGAAGAATCCTCTTGTAATGATTTAAGAGCAATACGCTGCTTAAGGGTCAGATTATTGGATAACTTTTGTTTGTCTCTTTTACATGCCCCCTGTTTAGATCTTAATTTGACTAAATCTTTCACAACACCGCCATGAAAGGTGTCAATATTATCGTGGGGGAGAGTTGGCATAAACGTAGAACGTGTTTTAAAGTTGGTGTTGGCTGCTGCTCCAACTTGAAAACCTGCCCTTGAGAGAGTGTCCGCCAGTGTGTTGGAAGAATCAGTCACTGTATCATCTGGCATATCTAATTGGGCAATGGCTAGGAGGCTATCAACATCTCCCACATTAAAATTGTACTGGTTATCACTTTCAGGAATGTCAGTATTGGGTCCATGACCAGGCTTTTAAGTTTGTACCACTTTTTTAGTTTGATTTTACGTACAAACTTAAATAAGTCTATTCTAGTTTCAGTGAAACTAAAATAGGCCGTGGGGCAGAAAGACAGACCTAAACATAAAGTACGTTTTTCTAGATCACTAAGAGGTCTTTTTGAGAGGTTAACAACAGTTCGATTTACCATTTGTAGATCCATTATTTGTCCTTGTTGGAGCGAGTGATACGTTTTCCCATGGCTCCCTTTCCTTTGTCTGGATTCCCAGCGTTGTTGTAATCTTTTTTTCCGGTTTCTTCGTTTTTTCGTTCCTGTTGTTGGTGCATTGTTTGACCTCTGCCACGGCCTCGTCCTCTCCCTCTGGTCTTCTGTGGGGTGGCCTCCCTTGTTTTTTGTCTGTCTTTTTGCATCACTCGGAATTCGTTTAAAAAATTCACTTGCTTAGGTATTCGTTCAGCTGCTGATGCTTGTTCCAGTGAGGCCTCTGAGTCCGTGTCACTGATCACTGGAATTTCCATAGAGATATTAGAAGCCGTTGCTCCAGCTTGTTCATTCAGCTCTTCTCTATAAAGATGATCATACTTTTTACTAAAGGTCAAAATCCGTCCACTCTCATAGTCAGCATAATCTCTATTCATTTTGTGCTGTTTCCTTAGTTTAATATCTTCCTCATGTTTAGTAAGTCTTTCTTTCATTTGTTCCATTAGTTTTTTCATACTGGACTCATCCACAGACGATGTTACCTCTTCTGTTAGACTTTTGATTTGTTTCAGTAGTTCTTCCCTGTCTTCCCAGGCGTATTTAATCAAGATCTCCATCATTGTTTTCGAACTCTTTGCCGAATGTTATATATATATATATATATATATATATATATATATATATATATATATATGTGTATATATATACATTACCTACTGGCTATCGCCAGTAGGTATATATAGTTAGAATTTTTTCCCTATGGGACTTTTGAAAATTCTATGTCTAATAACTTTGGCGTTTGTGGACGGAATCGGCTGAAATTTTCAGGAAAATGGCACATTTTGTTTCTGAGCAGCCCCTGAAAATTTGGTGGGGTTTCGTCAAGGGGGGGCTGAGAAAAAAGGGGGGTCCCAAAACGCGTTTTTTGCATTGAGTTTTCCATAGGGCGGTTGGACTCACTTTTAGCTCGAACGGCTGAATGGATTTGCACGAAACTTGGCAAAATTGTAGGGACTGTTAGCCCGATGTGCCTTTGCTAGGTCTCAATATATGTGCTCCAGTAGTTTTTGAGAAATTAACGTTCAAACCAAGATATATATCTGTAACAGCGCTCTGGGCAGCGATCCGGTCCGCTTACTTTTCGCTTATCGGAACTTTGCGCGCAGAAAGCTGATTGGCTCTCCGGTGTCTGTCAACATTCTAAACAGTCCGGAGCGGACGCCATCTTGTCTCTCGGTAGGATCGAGAGAGAAGAAGAGGTGGAAAACGAAGGGGGAATTTAATGAAAGGGGGCAAGGTATCCCCCTCTTGACCCCCTAGGAATGTTGTTGGGGTTATTAAAGGGTCCCGTGGGGAAAATAAAAAAAAAATGATTTTTCACGGTAGAAGCGCGGCCGCGAACTGGTAGCGAAACGGGAATTCACCATTTTGTGCTTCGTAAATTAAATTACTAGTTATAAGTGGGTGCGGGAGACGTATCCTAATCCCCTATGTTTCCTGAGGGTGGGTGAGGAGGCTGATATATGTTGATACATCTCTTCCAGCGGCTGTGCGTGAGCTTTTTTTTTTTTTTGCTGCGTGACAGTCCGGAGCGGCCGCCATCTTGTCTCTCGGTAGGATCGAGAGAGAAGAAAAGGTGAAAAACTAAGGGGGAATTTAATGAAAGGGGGCAAGGTATCCCCCTCTTGACCCCCTAGGAATGTTGTTGGGGTTATTAAAGGGTCCCGTGGGGAAAATAAAAAAAAAATGATTTTTCACGGTAGAAGCGCTTCACGGGCCGCGAACTGGGCCGCAAACTGGTAGCGAAACGGGAATTCGCCATTTTGTGCTTCGTTAATTAAAGTACTAGGTATAAGGGGGTGCGGGAGACATATCCTAATCCCCTATGTTTCCTGAGGGTGGCTGAGGAGGCTGATATATGTTGATATATCTCTTCCAGCGGCTGCGCCATCTTGCCTTTTTTCGAATGCCACAATTTTGTCGTGCACGGCAGCCATTTTAGATGCCAGGCTGGTCCCAGGCTATCACCTACCCCTGCGGATGTAGTTTATGGCCCCAGCTGTAGAGAATTCAGACATGCCAATCCTCCTGATTCAGGCGTGTGAGTACTGATTTCAGTGCTAGTCTCCCGCCTCCCGATTTCTGCAAGCAAAAACCCGGGGGCATATTACGAACAACTAGCGATAATTTTTGTCTATAACTTGTTTAGAGACAAAAATTATCGCCGCACATCGGCGATTTTTATCGCAGATAAACCTTGCTATTATCGCAGAAAAGTCAGCGATATTCATGTATTATCGACCTAATGCTCTTAGCCATGTTATCCACCTCCCATTGGATAACATGGCTAAGAACTGCTCAGGGCAGGTGTTAGATTTTGGAGATATTCGCGCTTAGCGCGAATATCTCCAAAAGTTGGTAATAGAAGGTAGCGATGTTAGGGACTGTTTCCAGTCGCTAACATCTTGGCACGCCACTTTGCATGTCATTAGTGATAAGTATCACTGACATGCAAAGCCGGGCCCAAGATGGTCGCTATCTCCTTTTAGGTGTCACTAACTGGTGTTAGCGACAGCTTGATAATAGGGAAATAATTATATCTCCGCTTTCATGGTTTTTAAAGCCAAAAAAGCGGAGATAAACCCCCTTGATAATATGCCCCACGATTCCTTGGGGGTTTCAGCTGACAGGGCTTGGTATTGTGTTACATGGTAATTTTTCCATGAAACGTCAGAGGGTCGATGTAGGGGTTCTAGAAGAGGTGATAAACCATTTAAGCCTCATGAACAAGCGCATGGTCTTTTAAAGATTTGTGAAGTACTCGGGGCGGCGGTGTGTGTGTGCCCTCTTTCAGGAGCGGGCGGGGGGGCACTGCCAGCAACTTGCCAGGTCAGGTAGTGTTCAACACGTGCATCACCCTTTCTCTGCCTGCTATTGCGCTCCATGCTTCGGAAAGGTAAGAAAAAGAACGTGCATTTGAGTTTGAAATGTCCGATCCTGCAGCAGCACACTTCCAAAGCCCACACATGACAATAACCCGATTCAAGGCCCCATTCACCCGTTTTTCAAAATATAGATAACACTCCAACAAATTAAGGTTATAAAACTTTATTAACTTTTAACGATAATGAACAGAACAAAAACTAAAAACATTTAAACATTTATTAACACAAAAAGCAACAATGGTTAGAAGCTGTCTTTTGTGCGAATAGTCCCAAGGCAGCACAACGTGCAGAGTTCTGGACGGCACCCAGGTGATGTCGCCTGGGTGCCGCACTGGTTTAGGGATCCTACAATGCTGCTCCGAAAATTGGCGTGGGGCGTCCCGGGTGGGGCGGGGGGAGGCCTCGTCAGTAGCGGTCTGTTGTGCGAATAGTCCCAAGGCAGCACAACGTGCAGAGTTCTGGACGGCACCCAGGTGATGTCGCCTGGGTGCCGCACTGGTTTAGGGATCCTACAATGCAGCACAGAAAAACAGCGTGGGGCGTCCCGGGTGGTGCGGGGGGAGGCCTCGTCAGTAGCGGTCTGTGTCCAGTGTCACATGGCTGACACAACATGTACGACAGGCACCCAGGTGATGTCCAGTAAACTGCCGCACTGGTTTTGGTATCCTACAATGCTGCTCCGAAAATTGGCGTGCGGCGGCCCGGGGAGGGGGGGGGGGGGGAGGCGGCGTGAACGGGCCTCCCCAGGTGGCGGCCATCTAGCTGAGTTGCGCTCGCTCTTGCGGCCACAGCGTCTCGCTCACCATGTTGTGGAGTTGCTCCCACTCTTGCAGTGCAGCGATAGGCGGCTGCCACGTGGCTGTCAAAATGGCGGACGGCTCTTCGGTTTTGGGCCTGGTCCACTGAAATGGCCCTGGGACACCTTGGAAGTCGGACGCTTGCCTGCTAGGGCTTGGGCTCCATTCTCGAAAAGCGTCCCCTCAGCCGTGAAGATTGTATAAAAGTCTTGGGGGCCCCCGACTCCCGCAGGCTTCCGGTGGGGAGCGGCTGCCATGATTGCTCGCGGAATGACCACGACGGAGCCACGAGATGGTGGTGCTCTCATGCTGACGCCAGCTTCAGTCTGAATGATCCAGAAACAAGGTGGGGCTTTCATCGTTTGGGAAAAAAAAATGTTCTAAACCAATGAAAAGTGTTATTTTTAGGTCATATGACCAAGCCTTCCATCTTTAGGAAACCAAAAGTAAAATGAACCAATGAAAAGTTTTATAAACAAGTCACATGACCTGTTATGCGACATAGGGCTACAAAAAGCGTAGAAAATCCGTTGGCACGTGAGGCGGCGTCAGTAGCGGACCGATGTGCGAATAGGCCGAAGGCAGCACAACGCGCCGAGATCCGGATGGCGCCGAGGTGGTGTCCAGCAAATTGCCGTACTGGTGTGGCCATCCTACAATGCTGCGCCGAAAGACGGCGTGTTCAGCTGAGTTCCGGTCACTCTTCCGGCACAGTGACTCGAACGCGCTGAGATCCGGATGGCACCGAGGTGGTGTCCAGCAAGTGGCTGCACTGGTGTGGCCATCCTACAATGCTGCGCCGAAAGTCGGCGTGGGGTGCTATTTGAGAATGGTAGTGACATCGAAGCATCTCAGGGACCAAAACCATTAACGTACTTTCACGTATGAAAATCTTACTTGGGGAGGGGGCAGGAGCGAAGCGCCCCCTCCCAGTCAGCGCCACCACACCGTATGTTGAAAATCTGAAGCCATCGTTCTACAAAGTCAACCAAACTTGGATTGAAAAATCTAGAAAAATGTACAAACTGAAAACCAGTTTTGGTCTGCATAGCATCAGTAACAACGCTTGAGTCAGCTTTGTGTCAAGCCGCCATTTTGATTCAACAAAGCACAGGCATTGAAAAAGGCTGAAATTCAGAACTCTAAACTATGGCACCCAACATCCAGGAGCTTGCTATCCGGATCTTGGAGCCTTGTGCTGTTTTCGATCTATTCACACATCGGTCCACTACTGACATCATCTTATAAACCAACGTTATGTAAATAGTTTTTTAATAAAATGTTTTACCCTGTTTCTTTGCTGGTGTGTTGTCTATATTTTTAATATTTGCATAGGGTTTGTCATTATTTTGTGCGGGATGGGTGATGGAGCCGAGCTGTCTTGCAGCCCTCATGGTGTGGAGCTCAGTTCATCTCACTATTTTCGTATTTCTCAAGAAGGGTTGTTCCTAATATTTCTATTTTAGCGAGGTCAAAAAGAGATCCAATTAGTGGCCTACTGATTTTGCTCGATTACTTTTATTTTTTTACACGATTTTTCACTATCTGCAAAGACTAAACAGAGTATTGCGACTTTGTGCTTGTTTGTAAATAGAGAATGATCCAAAGAGAACCAATTCTAAAACAGTAAATGCTTGGACAACAATCAATCAAATGGAGAGACAAGGAGGTACGACGGATTACAACGGGGGTAAAGGCCTGCGTTAACTACCCTTCTGTATCTGCAAAGAGAGAGTACTACTAAGGCAAAAGAGGGGAGGGGGGGGGGCAGCGTTCAAAGCACATCAGCGTGCATAAATACGAAAATGTTTTTATCTATCACGTACTTGACATTTTAAAGCTTTTCATATTTGCTATTAAAAAACCAATGACATTCACAGAAAAAACCATAGGTTATAGTGGATATATAGTTAGGAATTTGCATTTACAAAACCTTGAAAATTCAATGAAAAAACCATAGGTTATAGGCCATATATAGTTAGGAATTAGCATTTACAAAACCCTATTTTACTCGCATAAAACCATTGAAATTCCATATATAGTTAGCTAACTATAAGCGCTAACTATATATCGCGCACCCGCAATCCACTGCTGATGATGTCACATATTACATCATTCATGACATGGTCAGTGACATCACTGATGACATCACTGATGACATCTCAAATGACATCACTGATGACAACTCAAATGATATCAATGATGACATCTCAAATGACATCACTGATGACATCACTGATGACAACTCAAATGACATCACTGATGACATCTCATTTGTCATCACTGATCACATCACTCATGTGATAATACAATGAACCTCTTCAGACTCTAATATAACCTTACATACACTCAGTATAAACAGACACTCACAGACTGTCACTCATCCATGGAGTTACTCACACACCTAGTCAGTCATGCAAAGAATCAATCACACCTCCATTTCCTCAACTATACAGTTATACACATCTTACTTATTCAAACATATAATAACACATATTTACTCTCTTATATAATCCCTGATACAAGCTCACAGTGATCGATACAGCCACTCACACATTCACTGGCTCTTATGTTCAGTTATTTATATATCTCAACTCTCACATGTATTGTGTTTTACATACGTACTTACTTGCATATGTAGCAATGAGAAATCCATTCACTCACCAACACACCCATGCACAGTCAACCGCCCATATAGCTGTTTCCACATGCACTCTTGAACTCATACTCCTAGTGAATCAACTGCTTACACATCTATGCACAGAGTCACGCACCTCCCAGCCACCCACACACACACTCAGCCTCCCATTCAAATATTTGGGCAACCAATCAATAACCCATATGGCCACTCTTATAGCTACTGATCAACACATGCAGCAGCTTACACAACAACAAACATACTGATGCACGAATTAAGACAGTTTAGTCACTAACCCATGTACTCAGTGAGACACATTTAATCACTCACTCATACAGTCAGTCATGCACCTACTAAATTCTTCATCCAGACACTTATACATCCACTCATTCTTCAATATGTGAAACATATTTAAACTTTACAGACACATACAATCACTGGTTGTTTTGATCAGTGATGTCATCAGTGATGTCACTGACCATGTCATGAATGATGTAATATGTGACATCATCAGCAGTGGATTGCGGGTGCGCGATATATAGTTAGCGCTTATAGTTAGCTAACTATATATGGAATTTCAATGGTTTTATGCGAGTAAAATAAGGTTTTGTAAATGCTAATTCCTAACTATATATGGCCTATAACCTATGGTTTTTTCATTGAATATATATATATATATATATATATATATATATATATATATATATATATATATATATATATACATATATATATTACCTACTGGCGGTCGCCAGTAGGTATATATAGTTAGGATTTTTTCTCTATGGGATTTTTGAAGATTCTATGTCTAATAACTTTGGCGTTTGTGG
Source organism: Lissotriton vulgaris (assembly GCF_964263255.1). Lineage (NCBI taxonomy): Eukaryota > Metazoa > Chordata > Amphibia > Caudata > Salamandridae > Lissotriton > Lissotriton vulgaris. Next base: position 26,631 of record NW_028251446.1, read on the forward strand.
ATGGATTTGGCTGAAATTTTCTGGAAAATGGCACATTTTGTTTCTGAGCAGCTCCTGGAAATTTGGGGGGTATTCGGCAAGGGTGGGCTGAGATAAAAGGGGGGTCCCAAAACGCGTTTTTCCCATGTTAATTTCCATAGGGCGGTTGGCCTCACTTTTAGCCCGAACGGCTGAATGGATTTCCACCAAACTTGGCAAAATTGTAGGGACTGTTAGCCCGATGTGCCTTTGCTAGGTCTCAATATATGTGCTCCAGTGGATTTTGAGAAATTAACGTTCAAAACAAGATATATATCTGTAACAGCGCTCCGGGCAGCGATCCGGTTAGCGAACTTTTCGCGCATCGGAACTTTGCGAAGCGAAGCTGATTGGCTCTCCGGTGTCTGTCAACATTCTAAACAGTCCGGAGCGGCCGCCATCTTGTCTCTCGGTAGGAACGAGAGACAAGAGGAGGCCAAAACAAAGGGGGAAATTACCATAAGGGGGCATAGTAGATCCTCCTTGACCCCCTAGGTTTTATGTGGAGGTTTTAAAAGGGCCCAGGAGGGTAAAAAAAAAAAAATTTTTTTTTTTTTTGCGTGGTAAGCGCCAAGTTCGCGAACCAGAAAGCGTTCTGGGCAGCGTACTATAAGAATAAAAGAATGATAGACTTTTCTAATACTGTATGTTAATTGTTTGTTGTTTTTTTTTGTTTTTGTTTTCTTTATTTTTAAAGTATTTTTTTTAATTTTGATTCTGTTTCATAATTCATTAAACTTTCTAACATTTCAGTGTCAGAAATTTCAAAATTGAATATAGGGTGTAACATGTCCTCATTTTGAAGCAGGTTATCCACTGCTTCAACACATTGTAGTAGTTCCTGGTCTCTACTTTGATCCATAAAATCATCAAATTTTTCTTGGCTGCTCTCCTCCAGTACAATTTGAAATTCAACTTTCTGTTCGCCTTCCATTTTGCCTGAAATTTTGATTAAAAAAAAATATATATTAGTAGAGATAGGGCACTGTTGGGATTAATTTTAGATAGGCAGTTTTTATCAGTGAATTTATCTTTTGGCAGTGTATAGTATCAGAGTGGAAATAGGACTATAAAAAGTGTATTTGATTTAACCAAGACAAGCTTAACTCCATTCATAACTATAACAGAGAAGTCTATTTAAATCCATAACTACTACAGAGGGATAGTGTATATCTATCATAAAAAGTCTACCATATTAATTTATAGTGCATAATATACTTCAGTTTTAAAAATAACAACTTACCTTCACAAACTAGTTGAAGTGTTTGATAGCTATTCAAATGTGATGTACAAGTACAACAAGAAGTAGCATTCAAAATGGCTGTGTTTTCTTCTCCTCCTTTATATATATACAGGTATATAACCTATCAAATGTCAGGTAATAAAAGTAGAAAATGAAAGTAACATATTCATTGGTTGTCAATTCCAACACTTCAGATGTTTTTTGTGAAGTAATTTACCTCACGGTACTTAGAGAGGTCTACAGGCTTAATGGCTAAATGAAATTTCAATCAAATTTGTGAGAATGAAAGGGATTGTTATGTAGTATGAGCTAATCTATATTTGGTGAGAGTGTCTCTAGTCGTTTTTCTGTAAATTACTTTCCCACCTTTTTTTAGGACCGCTTTCTGGAAAGCGGCCCGGTTAGCGAACCTTAAGCGTCACGTGAGTCCACCATTTTGTGTTTCGGTCGCATTAAGATACAAGATGGAGGGCAAATAATGTTTAGAATGGGTAGAAGGGGTCATGGTAGACTTATCTTGACCCCCTAGGTTTTCTGAGGGTGGGTGAGGAGGCTTATATGTGCGGAAAAAAACATTTTTTTAAAAAAATCCGCGAGGTTAGCTTTCAGTTAGCGAACCGGGTAGCGCTCCGGGGAGCGTATTTTGTGGAAAATTAGTGAAAAAAGTTAGAGAAAAATAATAATTGTGAGTGATCAGATGTAGGGTAGCTCTGAGAAGAGCTTTTGGGTTTATGGTACATTTAGGTACTTATAAGTAGGTACCAATGCACAGTCTTAAATTCAGAATGAAAATTCTGTTGCCCTCATCTGAGAAGTGAACTCCATCTCCTCTGTAGATATCTTGCATGTGGTAACGCAAGTTATTGTTGTACAGGGAGCCCATTCGATGGTCTCTCATGAAAGCTGAAACAGATTTGTTTACATGCTTCCTCGCTTTCTCAATTTGTGGAGAAAATTGGTTGGACCACCTCCATTTCTGTCTTAGGCATATATTGGAATATACCAAGGCAGTTTGAGGAAAAAGTGCCATTAATTGCTCAAAGGTGTCCTTTAAAAGCATTTCCAGACCTACCCCTGTCAAAGTGCCCAAATCATTACCTCCACAGTGCACAATTAACAGGTCAGGTTTTGGCAAATGCATAAAGGTTTTCACCAATGGTATCAATTGGTGACATTTTAATCCTCTTTGGCCCAACCACTTAATTTCCACATCTTGTAAATTGAGGTTAGGTAAATTTCTGTTCTCAGCATACCTTTGAACCCAGTGGATGTAACTATGTCCAACAATCCAGACCTTAAACATGGTTGGAGAAGGTTGTGCTGCAGTCAGATGAAGTGTGGTAATGAAAGGGCAGTTGAAACAGTAGGAGTTTGTAAAGAAAAAAAAATGAGGATTTCCAATGCTAATGATTCATTAGCAGTGATTGGTGCATTTCCATTTCTTAAAACAGAAAGTTAGGGTGCATGGATGTGTTCTTTGAAAGATGTAAATTGAATGGTCAAGGAAGTAACATTTAATGAAAGATTGCACTGGATACGCAGGTGCACTGAGAGTTAAGAGTTCAATTGAAACATTGTTGTGTGAATTTGCAAACATGAGAGGTCTTCCAGGAGGTGGTTGCTATGGAAAAAAGGCAGAGAGGGCAGAGGGGGGAAGGGTTTTGATTTGAAAAAAGTGAGGGAAGAGTTATGATTGGCTAATATGAGAGATATGTGAAATGAATATCTGTATTTCTGTGCTTTCAATAGCTGCAGCCTCTGGAGTGCATCCATTTTCTTCTGCTGAAGACAATTTGGTGTATTTCGGAGACTGTTTTCAAAACTCAAAAAGTATTTGCTAAGGTGAGAAAAGATTTATTTAATTTAGATAGCAAATAGTATGATTTAAGGAGAAAATGATTAAGAAAGCTGTGTTTTTAAAATGTGGCTTTGTCTCTAGTGATATACAAATAGATTTTGTTTCTTTGAGAAATTGTAATTGCATATTTGGTGTAGCATTCTGGCATGCAGTAACACAAGTTATTGTTGTACATGGAGCCCATTCCATGGTCTTATGTAAGCTGAAACAGATATGTTGTTTTTAAAAACGATTTTTGAAATCACTTACATTTTTGGATATGTACTGCTAGAGCTTCATAGGTTGTTTTGGGTCATATTTATAAGGCATTTGAGTGTCTTTGATGTTATTTTTTCCTTTTCAAATGGAAAGCATTCCTCATGGGGCAAGTGTCTTGTAAATACGCTCCCACCTGCGCTTGGCAAATTTAGATTTTGATTATGGGAGTTACATAGCCATGTTAATAATGTCCAAAAAATGGTGCTAGGGCATTCTAAAAAAACGCTTTCATGTGTCTCAAGGACATTTTCAGTCATTTCCTCTTGAATGCAGGTATACAATTGATTTTTATGCTGTGGTTAAAAACGATTTTTTGAAATCAATTACATTTCTGGATATGTACTGCTAGAGCTTCATAGGTTGATTTGGGTCATATTTATAAGGCATATGAGTGTCTATGATGTTATTTTTCCTTTTTAAATGGAAAGCGTTCTTCATGGTGCAAGTTTTTTGTAAATACGCTCCCTCTTGCGGTTGGCAAATTTAGATTTTGATTATGGGAGTTACATAGCCATGTTAATAATGTCAAAAAAATGGTGTTAGGGCATTCTAAAAAAACGCTTTCATGTGTCTCAAGGACATTTTCAGTCATTTCCTCTTGAATGCAGGTATACAATTGATTTATATGCTGTGTTTAAAAACGATTTTTTTGAAATCAATTACATTTCTGGATATGTCCTAGTAGAGCTTCATAGGTTGTTTTGGGTCATATTTATAAGGCATTTGAGTGTCTATTATGTTATTTTACCCTTTTCAAATGGAAAGCGTACCTCATGGGGTAAGTGTCTTGTAAATACGCTCCCACCGGTGCTTGGCAAATTTAGATTTTGATTATGGGAGTTACATAGGCATGTTAATAATGTCCCAAAAATGGTGTAAGGGCATAATCAAAATCAAAATTTGCCAAAGGGTCTTTCTCTCACCAAGATGAAAGTCAGAGTGAGGAAAGAAGGAGGGGTTTACATGATTTGGGATACGTAAAAGTTCTGAACCAATGAAAAGTGTTATTTTTATGTTACATGACCTAGTCATACATCATTTGGAAACCAAAAGTGAAATGAACCAATGAAAAGTTTGATAAACAAGTCACATGACCTGTTCCGCTTACGCTACGCGGTGCGCGCTGCGTCCCGGATCGTTTCCGGTTCGCGGTCCGGAACTGTTCCTGGAGCGCTAACGCGGTGCGTCATAAGACGCATTACGCGACAACGTGATACGTCGCGCTTCCACGATGCGTCACAGTTCCGCTAACGAAACGTTTACCGGTTCGCGTACTAGATCGCGGCATCAAGATGAGCTAACGGAAAGCTTCCCGGTTCGCTTACCGGAAGCGAAGAAAAAAAATATTAAAAAAAAAATATCAATAAACATCTAAAATATATTTTGGGATTTAAAGAAGAATACATTTTACAGCTACAGATGTTAGCTTTTAAAAAACCAATGAAATTCACTGAAAAAACCATAGGTTATAGACCATATATAGTTAGGAATTAGCATTTACAAAACCATGAAAATTCAATGAAAAAACCATGGGTTATAGAACATATATAGTTAGGGATTAGCATTTAAAAAACCTTATTTTACTCGCACAAAACCAATGAAATTCCATATATAGTTAGTTGCACTAACTATATATCGCGCACCCGCAATCCACTGCTGATGATGTCACATATTACATCATTCATGACATGGTCAGTGACATCACTGATGACATCACTGATGACATCTCAAATGACATCACTGATGACATCACTGATGACAACATCCAGTGACTGTATGTTTCTGTAAAGTTAAAATATGTCTTACATATTGAAGAATGAGTGGATGTATAAGTGTCTGGATGAAGGATTTAGTAGGTGCATGACTGACTGTATGAGTGAGTGATTAAATGTGTCTCACTGAGTGCATGGGTTAGTGACTAAACTGTCTTAATTTGTGCATCATTATGTCTGTTGTTCAGTAAACTGTTGCATGTGTTGATAAGTAGCTATATGAGTAACTATATGAGTTATTGATTGGTTGCCCAAGTATTTGTATGGGAGACTGAGTGTATGTGTGGGTGGCTGGGAGGTGTATGACTCTGTGCATAGATGTGTGAGCAGTTGATTCACTAGATGTATGGGTTCAAAAGTGCATGTGGAAACAGCTGTATGGGCGGTTGACTGTGTGCATGAGTCTATTGGTGAGTGAATGGATATCTTACTGCTACATGTGAAAGTAAGTACATATGTAAAACACAGTACACGTGAGAGTTGACATATATAAATAACTGTGTATAAGAGCCAGTGAATGTGTGAGTGGCTGTATGGATCATTGTGAACTTGTATCAGGGATTGTATAAGAGAGTAAATGTGTGTTAGTATATGTTTGAATAAGTAAGGTGTGTATAACTGTATAGTTGAGGAAATGGAGGTGTGATTGATTGTTTGCATGACTGACTAGGTGTGTGAGTAACTCCATGGATGAGTGACAGTCTGTGAGTGTCTGTTTACACTGAGTGTATCTAAGGTTATATTAGAGTCTAAAGAGGTTCATCGTATTATCACATGAATTATGTCATCAGTGATGTGATCAGTAATGTCAAATGAGATGTCATTAATGATGTAATTTGAGATGTCATCTGTGATGTCATTTGAGATGTCATCAGTGATGTCATCAGTGATGTCACTGACCATGTCATGAATGATGTAATATGTGACATCATCAGCAGTGGATTGCGGGTGCGCGATATATAGTTAGTGCAACTAACTATATATGGAATTTCATTGGTTTTGTGCGAGTAAAATAAGGTTTTTTAAATGCTAATCCCTAACTATATATGTTCTATAACCCATGGTTTTTTCATTGAATATATATATATATATATATATATTCTT
>NW_028251447.1:0-13076 GCF_964263255.1 Lissotriton vulgaris
GCCCCTTTGGTGGATATACTCACAGGGGTTCCCCCACTAAACGATGATGTGGTTGAAACTACCAATGACTTCCTTATGAAGTCTAGAAACTGGTGTACGCAATTTAGTAGCGGAGTATGTATGTATGTATTGCTACTTGTTAAGCGCAGCTGTCACCCAAAGGGTATCCTGGCGCTGAGAACACATTACTTTGCTCTAGGAAACAAAAAAGTCTTAAGATCCCTTTTAAAAGAAGTGAGATCTTGTCTACTCCTCAGCGCCAGAGGTAGGGTGTTCCATAGCGTGGCGGCTGTGAAACTAAAGGCACGGCCGCCCATCCTCACTCTATTGATCCTAGGGACCGTCACCAGAAATGCTGAGGAGGATCTCAGAAGTCTGGCAGCTTGATACCAAGAAAAAAGGTTTTGAAGCGGTATCGGTCCCAGTCCGTGCAGAGCCCTGAAAACAAGGCATAAGGCCTTAAAGGCGATCCTCTGCTGGACAGGTAACCAATGAAGATCAGCCAGTGCTGCAGATGAAGAAGCAGAACGTGGACGGGATAAGGCCAATTTGGCAGCCATATTTTGAATCCTCTGCAGCTTTAAGGTCATAGTTTTAGGGGCTCCCAGAAGTAGTGCGTTGCAGTAGTCTAATCTACTGAGAATAGAACTACGCACTACCTCTGCTCTAGCTTCCAGGGGGAGTAACGGCAAGATCTTGCGTAGGGCATGAATCAAGCCCATACAGGTCGCTGTGGTCCTGTTCACAGAGGCGTCAAGCTGCAAATTAGGTTCAAACAGAACTCCCAGGTTGCGGGCCGATTCAGCAGCCTCTACCGTGCCTGGGATGGAAGTAGGCCAGAAGTCGCCCGGTAACGGACGAGGGAGACGATCTAGGGAGCAGTGGGGAACCTCAGTTTTTGACCCGTTAAATTGAAGCGAGTTAACTCGCAACCATTCTGCTGTTGCCGACATACAACGGTGAAAGGAGTCCCTCGACACTGTCTCTGTACCCTCAAATGACAAAATCAGTTGAGTGTCATCGGCATAATTGATGACAGATATGCCAAATGACTTTATCAGGTCTACCAGGGGTCGAAGATAAAGATTGAAAAGGATCGGACTGATCGCTGACCCCTGGGGGACACCCTGGTTCACTTGTCGTGTGGCTGATCGAAAAGGTGGTAACGCCACCGCTTGCTGTCTGTTACTGAGATAAGATGTTAGCCATCTCAAAGCCAAGCCAGTTACTCCTATGCTCTGAAGGCGGCTCAATAGGGCTGCATGGTCCACCGTGTAGAACGCGGCCGACATGTCAAGCAGCACTAAAAATGCTGACTTGCCCCTGTCGACACACGTTCGTAGATTGTCCAACACGGTGACCAATGCAGTCTCGGTGCCATGGGCCGGCCTAAAGCCGAATTGTGATACATCCAGGCAGGAGTTATTTTCCAGGAAGTTGGATAATGCTCTCGTGACCCAGGTAAAAGCGAAATGGGCCTGTAGTTGGCCGGACAAGAAGGATCCAGAGAAGCCTTCTTTAGCAGTGGTGTTACTATTGCCAACTTCCTGCTGTCTGGAACTGATGCTGTAATCAATGACTGGCAGCAGATGGAGTAGAGCGGGGGGAACAGCTCATCTTGAAATGCCTTCCAGATCTTGTGTGGCATTGGGTCAAGCGGTGATCCTGAGGACACGCCATTGGCCAAAACGCAAAACTCCTCCAAGGAGAGGATAGGAAAGCAGGACAGCTGAGGGAGCTCTTCCCTGTTGTAATCCCTCTTGGAGCCCGAATGAAGGGAGGATTCTAAGGGAGAAGACAAAGGCAGTGCGGACTGCCCAGAGATCTGGAGTCCATTCAGAATTGTCTTAATCTTCTCCTCAAACGCGAGGGCCAGGGAATCGCATAATTCCTGGGAGGCTGGGATAGCTGGTACAGTACAAGACGGATTGGCTAGATTGTTGACCAACTTAAACAGGGTCTGCAACTTGTTAGGGGCCTTGGCCAGAGTATCTTCCAGGAACTGTGCTTTGGCCTTCCTCAACTGGGCCTTGTATTCATGCAAGGCCACTTCATATGCTGCCTTATCCGACTCCTTGTATCCTCTACTCCAGGTCCGTTTCGCCTGTTTACAGCGGAGTTTATGCTGTCTAAGGTCATCGGTAAACCAGGCATTAGTTCCTCTAGGTCTGTCCCTCACCCTCCGTAATGGAGCCAGCTCATCCAAAGATGTCAAGATTTGCTGGCAAAGGACGGTGTAGCTTTTATCCACACTATCCTCCACCGTGAAGGTTCTGGGCAATAATGTGGGTATGTTCGGTTCCCTTAAAAGGCGAGACCATTGCCTATTGAGCTTGGTACCACCTAGGACACCTGTACTTAACGGACCAGGCAGAGAGATAGACATAAGAATCAGTGCATGGTCAGTCCAGCATTGATCCACGACCTCTCCAACTGTAACTAGTTCCTTATCAGCAAATACAAGATCTAAAGTATGCCCCCTAGCATGAGTAGGTGACATAACCAGCTGTGCGAGTTGTATATTGCTGCATGCTTGGCAGAGTTCTCTATAGGCCAGATCTTGAGGGCCGGAGGGCCAAAGGTTGAAATCACCCAACACTAGAAATCTAGCATGAGAGTTTGAAAGGTCATAGATCAGATCAACCAATGATTGGAGGGCCAAGGTGGTCAAAGAAGGCGATCTGTAACATAGAAGACCTGCTACCAGAGTGCCGCCCTGGGCCGTAATAGAGAAGCCCATGAGCTCGAACCCCAGTACCTCTTTTACCACCAGCTGCGTAAGGGAAATTGAGTCTTTAAAGATGTATCCTATTCCGCCCCCTCTGCCAGATACTCGAGGGGTATGTCTTATGAGGTAACCCGGGGGACACGCCCAGCCAAGTTCCACCCCACAGTCCGCTTTGGCCCAGGTCTCCGTAACAAATAATATGCCCAGATGTGAAGTTTCTATTAAAAGAGCAATCTCAGCATGATGCTTTACAAGAGAGCGAACATTCAACAGTCCACAGGAGAGGGTCGTAGGAGGGGAAAGGGTCGAAATACATTGTTTACCGGCATCGGTATAGGTCTGTGGATCATGGGATTCCGCTCGGGGATCTACCAAATGTAGAGTAGCCGTGGGAGACACACCGGGAGTACCCGGGACGCGAACGGGGGCAAACGGGCTTACCTCTGGCACGTCTACGGCGCGTCTGCTGCGCGCACACGCTGCACGCCTGCTCGCCCATACTGATTTATACTGTAACGCTGCACGGGCTTCCGGCTACTAGAGCCTCTAGACCCGAGCAAAAAGGCGCCTGAAAGTGGCCCAAGTGTCAACACCCACCCAAGATGGCAGACGGAGCACCACAACCAGGGACCCAACTATCTAAGTCCCGTCAAATGTGGGTGAAAAACAATTATCATGCAGGTGAGCCTGGTTAATTCCCCAAGTTGCTGTAGTGGCAAGCGCCTAATGAGTAGGCAAAGAAAACAAACAGCGTGATCACAAGCAGCGCGTTTAAAATGATATGCCAGAAAATATAAAATGCGAGTTTTAAAATATGCACAGCATAGCAATGCGCGCGAGGATAGAAAGGTCTGAAGGCGTCCCGAGAGAGCAGCTTAAGTAAGCTCTCCAATGCGTGGGCTTCCGGCTACTAGAGCCTCTAGACCCGAGCAATATGGCGCCTGAAATTGGCCCAAGTGTCAACACCCACCCAAGATGGCGGTCGGAGCACCACAACCAGGGACCCCACTATCTAAGTCCCGTCAAATGCGGGTGAAAAACAATTATCATGCAGGTGAGCCTGGCTAATTCCCCAAGTTGCTGTAGTGGCAAGCGCCTAATGAGTAGGCAAAGAAAACAAACAGCGCGATCACAAGCAGCTCGTTTAAAATGATATGCCAGAAAATATAAAATGCGAGTTTTAAAATATGCACAGCATAGCAATGCGCGCGAGGATAGAAAGGCATATCATCTAGTACCATCATGGCTAGGCAGGTTGGTTGGGCGCCGTACTAAAAGTATTGAGGGGGACTGTGTGGTAGTCAATTTTAACAGATGCAATGTGGCAGATAGATTGTTTTGAGATGCCTCAGAGATTGACAATTCTGGTATCGGACCAATACCACTGGGTTATTTTTATCCACCGGTAGCTGCACATATAAAGACATATGCCATACACCCAACATTGTCTAGCCAGAAGAGCACCTTTCTTGGCTCTAATCACTTTCATGACATTCCCCAGCGTAAAATCAATCGATCAATCAATCATGACATTTGTAAAGCGCGCTACTCACCCGGAGGGGTCTCAAGGCGCTGGGGGAGAGGGGTAAAGCTGGCGCTGCGCAGGTGAGGCAGGACCTCTCAGGCACCATGATTATGTTTCTTTTTTTAAAAATATTTATTGATGCAGTAGTGACTGTCTGATCATGATGAGTGGCTGCAGGCCCGCGGCCCTTAAGTTTGATGATGCCTGACACATGTTGCGCAGTTATGGCAGCGGCCGTCCAATGGCTGCCTGGATGATGGATTCAGTTTCGGTTCTGCAAATCTGTGGCGTTTGTTTCCCTAACGTGGTTCAATGGGGAGGCTCGTTTGAACCTTTGCAATGTCCTGAATTCATTTATTAACAAGTTAGACGGCTCACTTAGAAAACTTGGGTCCAACTTCACAGACTCGAATTCCTGTAAGGCACACACTGCCTGTGTACTCATGAGGTACACTAAACCAGTACCATCAGGCAGAGTGCTAACACTTGTTATGGGCTGAAAGGCCAAAACTAAAGACCGATGAAACTTTTGCTGTAGTTTTTTTATAGAGCTTGGTTACCTCTGATTATTAAGTGCTATAGAATGGAACGATGATATATTTTCTGACGCAGAGTTAGTGGCATCCTCAATTCTTTTTTTGAGGGGTGGGGTCGCACAGATAAAGCTGATGGAGCTTCTTCCAAATAGTAACCATCAATAGTGTGAACGCATATATACGTGTACACACACACTCTTTCTCTCACATGTTTAAATCTGTATGGATGTGCGGAGAGCATACACCTGTATTTTCAGCAGAGAAAAGCCAGCCACATTTCTGATACTGGCTGTGAGCTACAGGTCACCATCTCGACTCCCAGCTTAGCGTCTCAGCCTTAACTTCTTCCGAGGATGGACCATTAAACTGGACATTAATACCACCTACTATTTAAACCGCTTAGAAAATGTAGCAGTTGGGCATGAATTTACTGATTTTAAAGTGAAATATCACCTTTACGTTTTTAATGAGAAGGGTTAGGGCGAAACTCAAAATGATTCATTATTTTAGTTTATATGCAGCTGACCTTCCCTCCGTGTTATCTTATCGATTTACATATTATAGTCAGTTTAGGAGCCATTAACAGACCTGTAACTAAACAGTACCAGGAGCGCCATGAAACGGAGATCACACTTTCCTCAATAAGCACTTTCTTTGTTTCATGTTGCGCAGTTGCGGCAGTGGGCCGGCCCAGGCTGCCTGGATGATGAATTCGGTTTCGGTTCTGCAAATCTGCGGGGGTTTCATTCGGAATGGTGGCCATTGACCATTTACGTTCAGGCCTTCAGGGGTGAAGTGGCAGACAGGGCCTGGCAGCAGGGCCCAGTACTGAGCAGGCTTCATCTGTTAAAAAAAATAAAGCTGCGCAGCAGCCTAAGTAAGGCTGCAGGCTCTGTCTGCTCTAGCACCGCAGTGAGTCTGAGTCAATTTGGCAGTATATTCTTATTTTAAAAGCAGCTGCTGCCGAGTTCTTGGGCTCCAGTAATATTCAGGCATAAATTAAAATGTCAAGATAAGATAACTCTGGTGATAAATCGTCTTCCTGGAGAGAGACAGGAGTTTTGTTTGGGGAGGTTGTGACTGCTTCAAAGGTAGTACAGGGTTATTACATACCTACCTTCTGCAAAGAACGTTTACCATGCAGATCAAAAAGTGCATGTTCCACCCCACTTTGGACCTCGTACAGGCTAGGCACCTTTGTCATTGTAGTGGCTTCGATAAATGGGACACAATAGGCATATCCACTATCGGGGACTTACTCCACAAGGGCAAGCTACTGACATTCAAAGAACTCCAAAACACATACAATCTGGCAAACTCTGAGACCTTCCGATACCTTCAAATTAAACACGCCATACTCACCAACATCCCAGATCTCGCCTCCCTCCCGCAGTCTTCGCCCCTCGAGGACAGACTCTTGTCCGAACCCCTTCAAGCTAAAGCGATCTCTTACACATACCGCAAATTTTGCAACAACATGCCAAATTCTTTCCATCTCCTGCGGGATAAATGGCAGACTGACGTTGGCAATATGGAGGATGCAGAATGGCAGTCAGCATTAATGTCCCCACGCGAATCAGCCATCAATCATAGGTTTCGGTTGATACAGTTAAAAATATTACACAGGACATACATGTCAGGCCCCCTCTTAGTAAAAATCGGCCGTCGCCCATCTGACCTTTGCCTCCTTCACTGTGGCTCAAAGGGCACTTTCTATCATACCCTGTGAGAATACCCTGTAGTCCAAGACCTCTGGAACCGCGCTATCCTGAAAATGACTGATGCCCTAGGGAAACCGGTCCCTCTGACTCCCAAATGCGCGCTTCTTAATATATGGGACCCCACAGACCTCACAGCGATAGAACAGCGCTGGGCGGACCTGAGCTTCCTCCTCATAAAGTGTGAGATAGCTATGCATTGGGGTTCGCCACACAAACCGCTCCTGATTAGATGGGTGGCTGCAATGGATGCGTGCATGCTGTGGGAAAAATCAGTTTACAAAACCAGGGGTTATCCCAGTGTCTGGGATAAGAAGTGGGGTTGCTGGAATGCCTATAGGGGTGAATTGTGTACTTCCCCAACGGCGGATATGGCTATGACCAGGCAGATTATCCCTCGGTGAGTGTAGATGCGACTGCTGTTGTGCCGTGCGTGCTCTGTGGCGAAGAATGCTGACTGCAATTGTTCACATGGATGTTTCCTCTGCTTTGATTAGTTAAGTTTGTTTTAAAATGGAAATACCATAGACCTATAGATTATCCGATACAAAGCTTTGGCTGTTCTGTGTACACCTTGCTACCACGCCGCCGAACCCCCGGGATGTCGGCTAAATGGCTGTGTTATTCTGAGACTCTTGCTAAGTGCCTATTTGTACCGCAGCCGGCCCTCGAGGTTGAAGGCTCTATGCTGTGTAACTTTGAAATATACATTAAAGGTCTTGGAAAAAAAAAGTGCATGTAATGTAAAATAGGTCAATTTGTGTTACTGCTTCTTTCCGAGAGATCCTTTTTGTTATTTGCAGTTTGTAAGTTAAAATCCTATCATAGAACAGCAAGCTATCAACAAGTCTGTCATCAAAGAGCTGCATGCAAACAGGAAGTTACATATTAGAGCTATATGTATATTGGCCCAATCTTTCATTATCCTAATCTTGCAAAAAGGGTTAATTTGGGTAGAAAACAAATACATTTTTATTGAAGAGAACCCCTAACAATGCTGTTATGTTTTAAATTCTGAATTTGCGCTTGTCCAGACTTCAAAATCTTAAACTATATTGCCTACAATGACAATCATGGATGACATGTGACTCCTATACCTTGTAGTCCTGTCTGATGTAACATTCCATATATACTGATTTACACACGTAGGATTGTATCTAAGCAATGGGTGAATGATGCAAAGTGATGGCACCTTACATTGGTATGAGAGGAGCTATAAAACTACATGAATTGAAGACAGTGTTTATGGAGACTTGAAGCCAAGGGCAGTGTTAAATGGTGGTACTGAGGGAATGTGTGTGAGGGGTGGTCTTCGGGGGGCATCAAAATGCCCTTTTGAATTAATCTTCATCTTCAAAATGTTCACAGGGCAGGGGAACCTCCTATCAAATCCTTACTATTAGGAAGGCTCCCTTGCTGAAATTCGGATATATTACATCTGACTTTTAGCAGTGCCTGTTGAAGATGTGGGTGGAGCTAATAGTAAGGGGCGGAGCCAGTGGTGGGTGGAGCCAGAGAAAAGTAGGTCCGGCCTCCGACAAATATTTCAGCACCTGCACTTCATATTTTATAAATTAAGCACTGCCAATTGGCAATGTATTTTACTAGTCAATCATGCTGTAAAGCGTTCCGATACCTTTGGGTCTGGCTAGCATTATAAAAAACTAATAAATAAAATAAATAAATAAATATATATATATATATATATATATATATATATATATATATATATATATATATATATATATATATATTCACAGAAAAAACCATAGGTTATAGACCATATATAGTTAGGAATTTGCATTTACAAAACCTTGAAAATTCACTGAAAAAACCATAGGTTATAGACCATATATAGTTAGGGATTAGCATTTAAAAAACCTTATTTTATTTGCACAAAACCATTGAAATTCCATATATAGTTAGTTGCACTAACTATATATCGCGGACCCGCAATCCACTGCTAATGATGTCACATATTACATCATTCATGACATGGTCAGTGACATCACTGATGACATCTCAAATGACATCACTGATGACATCACTGATGACAACACCCAGTGACTGTATGTTTCTGTAAAGTTAAAATATGTCTTACATATTGAAGAATGAGTGGATGTATAAGTGTCTGGATGAAGGATTTAGTAGGTGCATGACTGACTGTATGAGAGAATGATTAAATGTGTCTCACTGAGTGCATGGGTTAGTGATTAAAGTGTCTTAATTTGGCAATCATTATTTATGTTCTTCTGTAAACTGCTGCATGTTTAAATCAGTAGCTATATCAGTAACTATATGGGTTATTGAATGGTTGCCCAAGTATTTGTATGGGAGACTGAGTATGTGTGTGGGTGGCTGGGAGGTGTATAACTCTGTGCATAGATGTGTGAGCAGTTGATTCCCTAGGTGTATGGGTTCAAAAGTGCATGTAGAAACAGCTGTATGGACAGTTGACTGTGTGCATGAGTATATTGGTGAGTGAATGGATATCTCAGTTCTACATGTCAAAGTAAGTACATATGTAAAACACACTCCATGTGAGAGTTGACATATATAAATAACTGAACATAAGAGCCAGTGAATGTGAGAGTGGCTGTATGAATCATTGTGAACTTGTATCAAGGATTGTATAAGAGAGTAAATATGTGTTAGTATATGTTTGAATAAGTAAGGTGTGTATAACTGTATAGTTGAGGAAATGGAGGTGTGATTGATTCTTTGCATGACTGACTAGGTGTGTGAGTAACTCCATGGATGTGTGACAGTCTGTGAGTGCCTGTTTACACTGAGTGTATCTAAGGTTATATTAGAGTCTGAAGATGTATTATCACATAAATGATATCATCAGTGATGTAATCAGTAATGTCAAATGAGATGTCATCAGTGATGTCATCAGTGATGTCATTTGAGATGTCATCAGTGATGTCATCAGTGATGTCACTGACCATGTCATGAATGATGTAATATGTGACATCATTAGCAGTGGATTGCGGGTCCGCGATATATAGTTAGTGCAACTAACTATATATGGAATTTCAATGGTTTTGTGCAAATAAAATAAGGTTTTTTAAATGCTAATCCCTAACTATATATGGTCTATAACCTATGGTTTTTTCAGTGAATTTTCAAGGTTTTGTAAATGCAAATTCCTAACTATATATGGTCTATAACCTATGGTTTTTTCTGTGAATTTCATTGGTTTTTTAAAAGCTAATATCTATAGCTGTAAAATATATTCTTTATTAAGTGACGTATCACGTAGCCCGTGAGACGCCTCATGATGCATCGCATAACCGTGACGTATCGTCTCTGCAGCGCAAACCAAACCCAAAACGTAAGCGCGCCAGAACATGCTTAAAGATATATATGTATTTTTTTTAACCTTAATTAGACAAAATCCACACGTGCACATATCACAAACGTTCAAAAAACACAATATGTCGGACTCCCGTTACGCTGCCGGTTAGCTGCCCGGTTAACGTACCAGGAAGCACCTTTACCGCGAAAAATCGCAAATTTTTTTTTTCACCCCCCAGGGAACTTTAATAGCCCCCTCATCAATCCTAGGGGTTCAGGAGGGGTCTGCCTTACCCCTTTCATTCATTTACACCTTTTTTTTTTCCACCTCTTGTCTCTCGATCCCACAGAGAGACAAGATGGCGGCCGCTCCAGACTGTTTACAATGATAACAGCCAATCAGCTTCTCCTCAGACTCCTGTTACACTGCCGGTTAGCTTCCCGGTTCGCGTACCAAGACGCGCCTCTACGGCGAAAAATATTTTTTTTTTTTTTTTTTTTGGCCCCGCGTGGCTTTATAATATCCCCCTCATCAATCCTAGGGGGTCAGAAGGGGTCTACCTTGCCCTCTTTCCTTCATTTCCCCCTTTGTTTTGGCCTCCTCTTGTCTCTCGATCCTACTGAGAGACAAGATGGTGGCCGCTCCGGACTGTTTACAATGTTGACAGCCAATCAGCTACTCCTCAGACTCCCGTTACACTGCCGGTTAGCTTCCCGGTTAGCTGCCCGGTTCGCGTACCAAGACGCGTCTCTACGGCGAAAAAATCGGAATTTTCTTTTTTTTTTTTTTGGGCCCGGCGTGGCTCTATAATATCCCCCTCATCAATCCTAGGGGGTCAGAAGGGGTCTACCTTGCCCCCTTTCCTTCATTTCCCCCTTTGTTTTGGCCTCCTCTTGTCTCTCGATCCTACCGAGAGACAAGATGGCGGCCGCTCCGGACTGTTTAGAATGTTGACAGACACCGGAGAGCCAATCAGCTTCGCTTCGCAAAGTTCCGATACGCGAAAAGTTCGCGAATCGGAGCGCTGCCCGGAGCGCTGTTACAGATATATATCTTGTTTTAAACGTTAATTTCTCAAAATTCACTGAAGCACATATATTGAGACCTAGCAAAGGCACATCGGGCTAACAGTCCCTACAATTTTGCCAAGTTTCGTGGAAATCCATTCAGCCGTTCGGGCTAAAAGTGAGGCCAACCGCCCTATGGAAATTAACATGGGAAAAACGCGTTTTGGGACCCCCCTTTTTTCTCGGCCCCCCCTTGACGAACCCCCCCCAAATTTTCAGGAGCTGCTCAGAAACAAAATGTGCCATTTTCCTGAACATTTCAGCCAATTCCGTCCACAAACGCCAAAGTTATTAGGCATAGAATTTTCAAAAGTTCCATAGAGAAAAAATCCTAACTATATATACCTACTGGCTATCGCCAGTAGGTAATATATATATATATATATATATATATATATATATATATATATATATATACACACACATATATCCACATACATATATACATATCACCGATTCTTGTCCCAAACTAGAGTCGCACTCCTCTTCAGATTCCACAATTTCATTGGGAGTTCTGACATTTAACTTGAGAGCAGCTTCCGTCTAACGCGTTTCAGACCCACCTGGTCCTTTATCACAGGCTACAGATTGGCTGCATCACTGTCCTCCTGCGGTTTGCCGATAGGTCTGCAGGGCCATAGTGGGCCCGGGAACCACGATGCCTCATTTTGAAGCCTGGCAAAGGAAGCGGGGCTTTCTGACAAGAGTAGTTAGCATTTGTGGATATGAAAGATATCTTCCCTCCAAGGCCATTCTGTGCTTCCTAAATAATTACAGACAAGTGAGCCTGCTACATTGACTTGTACTAAGAGAAATCTATATATATTGGAGCAAATTTTACATGCCTGTAGAGAAGCATACAATGAGTAACACATTTACAGGTCGATTCATGATTCTGCCCCTACTTTCCTGTGCAAATGGCCTGGGTACAACCATATGAAAATACCATGCCTACTTATAGACAAAGGCAAGTCTTGAATACACCTCAGAGGAAGAGAACGTACCTGTTCAAGATGATCCGCACCTCCTAGGGAGGAAAAGAGACAAAGAAGATAAATAGTCATCCCCCAAAATGCTGAGCATTCCATGAAGAGACACTGTGCGGCTATTGGGGGACAAGAGGTTTTTCTGACCAATGGGAAGACACATTAACATGTATCGAGCCACCAGCCAAGGATGTGGATTGTGACTGAATCAACAATTACAGTACATAACACACACTGAACTGTTATGCTATGTTAATAAATCACTTAGACAGGATCATCTTGGCAGAACATTTACAAAAGAAGGCTAAATGAAGACACACGCTTTTAATGGTTATGAAGACTTCTTTCAGAGCAAGAACCCAAGATCTTTGGTGAAAAAAAGTTCATTATTAACACATGTCCCAGGGCAGAAAAATGGATGCATGGGCAAAAGACATGGGTAAGAACACTGGTCAACCAAATTACGATTGCCAATAGACAAGTGATAGCGGAGGACTGAAAACAACAACCCCACCTCCCCAACCTGAAAAGGTGGTGCACTAAATTATGGCACCTAGTAGCCGTGAAAAAAATTATGTATGACAGTGCAAATCTGTGTGGAAAGTTTTGTATAATCCTATAGCCCTTAGCTAACCATCTTGTTGGACTGCCCTTCATGAAGAGCGGGGGGGGGGGGGTATAGGGAGGGGGTGGGGGGGGGAGAGCAACAAATAAACAAATCTGGTCTTATCCGTGCAGTGGCTAGGGAAGGTTGATGGGTAAATCATGATGCTTTAGAAAAGCTTTGTAGGAATGTCTCTGAATATTTCTCAATAAAATTGTTTGAAAGACTAAAAATACAAAAAGATACATTTTTAAGAAATAATGTCGTAATCGTGAACATTGATTACTGGCTTCAATCAAGGTGAACAAAACTTTTTTGATCATTGCAACATAAATGGAGTGGAGAACAGTCTTTCCTCAATGTCTGTAACCTTGGATGATTCAAAGCAAGTATTATCCTGGTTATTTACTAACCGGCATGAATGATAAAGAGGGTAGAACATAAAAGGAGTTCTGTCCATTACTAAAGCATGTGACAAAACCCTGGCTATTCAGAACTAAAACAATTACTCTATAAAATCTGTCCTATGGTCAGAAACCCCTCTAGTCTGGGAAAAAAACATCCCACTGATTTTGAAGTGGCTTCGATGTTATTGGCCATCAAAAGAAAAA